>NC_053449.1:29118303-29141965 GCF_007990345.1 Gossypium hirsutum
AGCGAGTTTGACATGGCACTAGTGTGCGCGGTTGATTATTAAGCACTATGTGTGCGAACCCAATATATATTTTCTATAAATTATTTACATTAAGGGTGCGACTTTACCGAGTCGATTTTGGACAGCGGAAAAGGTAAGTGTGCGAACTTGAAATGCATGGCACTAAGTGTGTGAGTTTAAAGTGCATGGCACTAAGTGTGCGCGGTTGATTATTAAGCACTATGTGTGCGAACCCAATATATATTTTCTATAAATTATTTACATTAAGGGTGCGACTTTACCGAGTCGATTTGGACAGCGGAAAAGGTAAGTGTGCGAACTTGAAATGCATGGCACTAAGTGTGTGAGTTTAAAGTACATGCACTAAGTGTCGCGGTTGATTATTAAGCACTATGTGTGCGAACCCAATATATATTTTCTATAAATATTACATGAAGGGTGCGACTTTACCGAGTCAATTTTGGACAGCGGAAAAGGTAAGTACCTTGAGTTCATGGCTAATAGGCGCTATGTTTATATTTGGAGTTGAGCTTGGTAAGTTTTGAACCTATGTGACGATTATAGTTGAAGTCACGTACATAAGGTTCATTGTGGAATAGGTGAAAGTTCGTTTAATTGTATGATTATAACGAAAATAAAATGATGTATGAAAGGCCATGTAGGACTTGGTATGAGATTGAACCATAGGGTTTAAGGAACTATGGTATAGTTTGGTATGGATGGAGTACTTAACCTCATTTCATTGTTTCCTGTTGTGATAATTTTATTAATGGATGGTTGTGGAATGCTTATGGCTTACTGAGTTATATACTCATTCGGTGTTTGCTTGTCACCTATTCTAGGTTTCTTAGACTCGTCTCTTTTTGCGTGATCGTGCCGTCGTCGAAGTCATCACACCGGCTAGCACCTTTGGTATTTTCTTCTTAGTTGGTCTAAGAGAACATTTCGGCATGTATAGGGTAATATGTTTTGTTGAAGTTTGGTATGTAAACTTTTAGCCATGCGAAAATGGCATAATGTTCGGTTGAATTTGGTTCTAATGTTGGGTCGTAAGTCTTGGTAATACGATTTTTATGCCATATGTCATGGTTGATTATTTTGGTGTTAAAATTCATGATATGGCAATAGTGTAGTAGGGGGATGTTTGACAATGATTAGCCTTTGGCATGGCTAGTCATGATCATAATTTGTGATATGTATGACAAATTACTAGTTAGATCAAGGAGAAATCACGAAATGGGCATAGTTGCTTTCATAACAGATGCTGGCAGTAGCAGTGACGTGAGATTGAAAAATCATAAAAATAGTAGGAGTGGAATTATTGATGAATAATTATGTATTCGAAGCTAGATGAGTCTATTTTCATATAGAAGCAACAAAAAGATATATGGACAGTATGTTAGAGATATTCAGGTTTCGTGAGACAGGGCCAGAACGGTTTCTGGATTCCCTGTTCCAACTTTGGAAATTCATTATAAATTAACCAGAGACAATTAGGAGTCATACCATATATGGATAGATTCCTCTCTGAGTCTAGTTTCTATAGAAACAAACGGTATCAGTATTGAAGCTCTGTGCAGGGAGATATCCAGGTCGTAATGCGCAAAGGTCAGTGTAGTCGATCCTGTAACATGGGAGATTTTGACTAATAAACTGTACTAATTAGCCCGACCAAAAATTCTAGAAAAAAATATGTAGATGGGCATATGAGTCTAGTTTCAGGGAAAAATCACGAAACTGTTTTCGAGTTGTGAAACTCAAGATATGATTTTTAAAGCGACTAGTACGCAGATTAGCAGTGTCTGAGAAATATTTTTTAAAGGGTTTAAAGTCTGTTAACACCTCGTGTTCGACTCCGATGTCGATCTCGGGTTCGGGTGTTACACTTGATTGGTATCAGAGGTATGGTTTAGTCGGTTCTAGGACTACCATAGCACGTATGAGTCTAGCTATACATGCCGAATGTTAATGTTTAAATGTGTGATGATTCTGACGGTTAAAATTTATGTTTTGATTAGTAAATGGATCCCGGTGTAGAGAGAGCCTTGGCGGATGACATTGAAAGTGTAGCGGCTGCTCCTGCACAAGGGACACCGCCTGTTGAACCTCAGTCATCGCGAATAATCAAGGTGAGGGGCTAAACAAGCCTTCTTTACCATGATGAATGAGTGGGTCGCACAGTATGCCGAACCAATCCGGCTGTCCAACAATTCCCGAATTTGAATAATCCACCCCCGGAGCCAGTATGCCATCAGTTACTGATCCTGTGAGGCTGAGTAAGCCACCTGTAGACTTGATTAGGAAGCACGGGGCTGAGGAGTTCAGGGCCATAGTTACTGATGATGCTGAAAGGGCCGAGTTCTGGCTTGATAACACCATTCGAGTGTTTGATGAACTGTCATGCACACCCGATGAATGTCTAAAGTGTGCTATATCCTTGTTGCGGGACTCAGCCTACTATTGGTGGAGGACCCTGATTTCCATAGTCCCAAACGAACGAGTAACTTGGGACTTCTTTCAGACGGAATTTCGAAAGAAATATATTAGTCAACGGTTCATTGATCAAAAGCGTAAGGAATTCTTGGAACTCAAGCAAGGCGTATGACAGTATCTGAATACGAACATGAATTCGTAAGACTCAGTAGGTATGCCTGGGAGTGTGTAGCTGATGAGGTTGCTATGTGCAAAGATTCGAAGAAGGATTGAATGAAGATTTAAAGCTACTAATGGGTATTTTGGAAATAAAAGAATTCGTAACACTAGTCGAACGAGCCTGCAAGGCGGAAGAACTTGGAAAGGAGAAGAAGAAGGCTGAATTTGAAGCTAGAGACTATCGTAAAAGATCGACGGGTAAAGCTCCGTTCTCAGCCGTAAAGAAGTTCAGGGAGGACACTAATAAGTCGAGGACGACTGCGGGAATTTCCATTAGAGCAAGACCATCGACGGACTCCCGAGCTACTTCGGTAGCTAGTGTGGGCAATAATCGCTAGAGAACCTGAATGTCCCCAATGTGGAAGACGACACATAGGTGAATGTGGGGTAAGTCTATTAACAGGGCCTGTTACGGATGCGGTTCGAAGGACCACTTCATTAGAGATTGCACGGAGCTTGATGAGAAGAATAAGATTCAAGGTGCAAGACCTAGTGGAGTGACAACTAGAGGTAGACCACCGAGAATTTTAGGAGGTAGGGTGGTAGTCAGAGAGGGACCTCTGATACGGCTGTTCGAGCCGAGAACCGTACTCCTGCTAGAGCATATGCCATTCGCGCACGAGAGGAGGCATCCTCCTCTGACGTCATCACTGGTACCTTCACTCTCTTTGATACTAATGTGATTGCATTGATTGACCCTGGCTCTACTCATCATATGTATGTGAAACCTTAGCATCCAGTAAGACTCTACCTGTTGAGTCTACTAAGTTCGTAATTCGGGTGTCAAATCCCTTGGGTCATTACGTGCTTGTCGACAAAGTGTGTAAGAGATGTCCCTAGTAATTCGAGGTTCTTATTTTCCGGCGAACTTGATGCTTTTGCCGTTTGATGAATTTGATGTTATTCTTGGTTTGGATTGGCTGACCGCGCATGATGCGGTTGTGAATTGCAAAAGCAAGACTATTGATTTGAGGTGCGCAAATAACGAAGTAATCCAAGTTGAGTCTACGGATTTGGAGGGGTTGCCAGCTGTAATATCAGCAATGTTGGCCCAGAAATATGTAAGAAAAGGGTGCGAAGCATACCTTGCATATGTACTTGATGATAAAGAATTAGAAAAGAAACCCGAATCTGTGCGGGTGGTTTGTGAATACCCGGATGTTTTTCCTGAAGAGTTACCGGGTTTACCACCTATTCGGGAGATAGAGTTTGGTATTGAGCTTGTACCTAGAACTACGCCAATTTCGATAGCTCTGTATCGTATGGCACTAACCGAGTTAAAGGAATTGAAAGCTCAATTGCAAGAGTTGACGGATAGAGGTTTCGCTCGACCAAGTTTCTCACCTTGGGTGCACCAGTATTGTTCGTGAAAAAGAAGGACGGAACCATGAGGTTGTGCATTGACTATCGTCAACTGAATAAAGTGACGATAAAGAATAAATATCCATTATCGCGTATTGATGATTTGTTTGATCAACTAAAGGGAGCCTCAGTGTTTTCAAAGATAGATTTGAGATCGGGTTATTATCAGTTGCGAATTCGAGATTCGGACATACCCAAAACTGCTTTCAGAACGAGGTACGGTCACTACGAGTTCTTGGTGATGCCGTTCGGGCTCACTAATGCCCCTGCGGTATTTATGGATTTGATGAATCGGATCTTCAGACCATATTTGGATCGGTTCGTAGTTGTGTTCATTGATGACATCTTGGTCTATTCAAGAGATGAGATCGAACATGCTGAACACTTGAGATTAGTGTTGCAAATTTTGCGGGATAAGCAGTTATATGCGAAGTTCGGTAAGTGTGAGTTCTGGTTAAGAGAGGTTAGCTTCTTGGGTCATGTGGTATCCGCATCGGGTATTCGAGTTGACCCGAACAAAATCTCAGCCATACTTAACTGGAAACCTCCGAGAAATATTACTGAGGTTCGGAGCTTTTTGGGACTCGCCGGTTATTACCGACGATTTGTCAAAGGTTTCTCGATGATAGCCACACCAATGACGAAGCTACTTCAAAAGGATGCTAAGTTCGAATGGACGGAGAAATGTCAGAAAGGCTTCGATCAACTGAAAACTCATTTGACTGAAGCTCCAATTTTAGTGCAACCCGAATCAGGCAAAGAGTTTGTCATTTATAGTGACGCATCCCTACTCGGGTTGGGTTGCGTATTGATGCAAGAAGGTCGAGTTGTGGCCTATGCTTCGAGACAATTGAAGCCACACGAGAGAAATTATCCAACCCATGATCTCGAGCTAGCCGCCATCGTATTTGCTTTGAAAATATGGTGACATTATTTGTTTGGCGAAAAGTGCCATGTATTTTCGGATCACAAAAGTCTCAAATATTTGATGACTCAAAGAGACCTAAATCTGCGACAAAGACATTGGCTTGAGTTGTTGAAAGATTACGAGCTTGTCATTGGTTACCACCCAGGAAAGGCTAATGTGGTTGCGGACGCCTTAAGCCGGAAATCACTGTTTGCTTTACGAGCGATGAATGTGCACTTGTCTGTTCTACCTGACAATGTGTTAGTAGCTGAATTAAAGGCCAAACCATCATTGATTCATCAAATTCGTGAAGCTCAGAAAGTTGACGATGAATTGGTTGCAAAACGGGCTGAATGTATTCCGAATATGGAATCCGAATTTCAAATTGATGATGACGATTGTTTGAGGTTCAGAAGTCGGTTGTGTGTTCCAGGAAATTCAGAACTCATTTCGATGATTCTGAACGAAGCTCATTGTAGCCGAATGTCAATTCACCCGGGGAGTACGAAAATGTACAACGATTTGAAACGTCGATTTTGGTGGCATGGTATGAAACGAGACATCTCCGACTTTGTTTCGAGATGTTTAATATGTCAACAAGTGAAAGCGGAACATCAAGTGCCTTCCGGATTACTTCAGCCGATCATGATACCCGAGTGGAAATGGGATCGAGTCACAATGGACTTTGTGTCCGGACTACCATTGTCAACAAGTAAGAAGGATGCGATTTGGGTTGTTGTTGATAGACTGACTAAGTCGGCTCACTTTATCCCCGTGCGTACGGACTTTTCATTGGATAAACTAGCCGAATTGTATGTTTCTCAGATTGTGAGATTACATGGAGTACCTATTTCTATCGTGTCGGATAGAGATCCGAGATTCACCTCGCGATTTTGGAAGAAATTGCAAGAAGCCTTGGGTACCAAGCTGCATTTTAGCACCGCTTTCCATCCACAAACCGATGGTCAATCCGAGCGGATAATTCAGATACTCGAGGATATGCTGAGATGCTGCATCCTTGAGTTTAGTGGTTCATGGGAACGGTATGTACCTTTGATTGAATTCGCTTACAAAAATAGTTTTCAATCAAGTATTAAGATGGCACCTTACGAGGCTTTGTACAGTCGTAAATGCCGTACACCATTGTTTTGGACCGAGCTCGGTGAAAGTAAAATTTTCGGAGTTGATTTGATTAAAGATGCCGAACAGAAAGTAAAGGTAATCCGTGAAAGTCTGAAGGCAGCCACAGATCGTCAGAAATCGTATGCGGACTTGAAACGAAAGGACATTGAATATCAGGTGGGAGATAAAGTGTTCCTTAAAGTTTCGCCTTGGAAAAAGGTACTCAGGTTTGGCCGTAAGGGCAAGTTGAGCCCGAGATTCATTGGGCCGTACGAAATCTCCGAACGAGTTGGTCCGGTTGCGTATAGATTGATTTTCCCCCTGAGCTTGAAAAAATTCACGACATCTTTCATGTTTCGATGCTTCGACGCTATCGATCTGATCCATCGCATATAATTAGCCCATCAGAGGTTGAAATTCAAGCCGATATGAGTTATGAAGAAGAACCGATACGTATCCTAGCTCGTGAAGTGAAGGAGTTGCGAAACAAAAGGGTTCCGTTAGTGAAGGTGTTATGGCTCAAACATGGGATCGAGGAAGCTACTTGGGAAACCGAGAGCTCGATGAAAGAACGATACCCAAACCTATTTACCGGTAAGATTTTCGGGGACGAAAATTTCTTAAGTGGGGGAGTTGTAACAGCCCAAAATTGACCCTAGTCGGGAAGTGGTTTCGGGACCACAAAACCGAGTCATAAAAATAATTAATTTCCATATTCTATGCTTATTATGTGTGTACATGAGTATGTGGAAGTTTCATTCTCCAATTTTGCCAATTGTATGAGAAATTATTAAATAGGGATCGATATGAGACATGGTGAAAATATGATAGGCTAATTTAAAATGGTCTATTAATGCATGTTGTGAAAATGATGGGTTTGCATGTCAAATTACCCAAAATTTGAGCTAGTGGTTGGCCATGCTATGGGTGGAAACATGTTGGGAACATGTTGGCCTAGTGAGGTATGTAGGAAAAAAATAAAATAAGGAGTATGGGTAATAAAGAAAGGAAAAACAAAAAAAATGAGTGGTTGTTTCCCCCCATTGCCGTGAGCTAAAGAAAGGAAAAGAAAAACTTGTTCATCCTTTTTCATCCTCTTTTGACCGAAAATTCTAAGGGAGGAGGAAGGAGTTCTTGCTTCATGTTTGGTTTGGAAGAGAATTAGGAGGAAGTTTGGCCATGCATGTAACTAGATTGAGGTATGTTTGATATTATTCTTTGAGATTCATGTATATTTTAAGTTGTAAGTTTGAAATCTACCTAGCCATGGTTCAAACTTTGTTAAATGATGGAGATGATATTCGGCCATGCATGTTACATTCTTGGTTGGTATTTTGATGTTTGATGTTGTGGTGATGAGGCATGAAGATGAGTTAAGATTCGGCCTAGGTGGAGTTTGTGTTAATGCCATTGCATGCTAAATATGAAGCTTGTTAATGATGCATGTGATGGTGGATTGATGATTCTTGAATCTCTTTTTTTTAGCATTTTTGAGTGAGCACATATGTGCATTGGTTGCTAGATGGGGAAGAATCGGCTAGCAAGTTGTGTGCTAAGGCCGAATATAAATTTTGTAGGTTAATGAATAATGCATGTGCTAAATTGATGGAAAGGGAGAGGATGCTTTACTAGTGTATAAATGATATAAAGATTTTAGAAATTATTTTTGGTTAGGTGTATGTATGATTAGGTATATTCGGCCATATGAGTAAATATATAGATGATGTTAAATTTGATTATGTATAATGGGCCATATAGGGAACACATTGTGATATTAACTTTGATTCTCTATAATTGATCAAGTGGGTGATTAGTAAGGGTGATTGCCGAATATACTAACATACATATGCATGTGTAATTGGATTGTAAATATTTAGCAAGGCGGTTAAACTAGTTGATTTATTGATTAAGCTCAAGGAGTTAAAGGAGGAGAATTGAGCAAAGGCAAAGAAAAGATCATCGAGTAGCCGAGTTGGAACCATCTTACCCAACACAAGTAAGTCATTAAGCATATCTTTGGTATTGATTTAAAGGATCGTAATACCTATACCATTGTGTTTAATGAGATGAAATGTATACAAATGTATATGTAAGTAGAGATGAAATTTGTCGAATGTAAAAAGGAAGTGAAGCCTATTGAGTGGCTGGTTTTCGGCACTAAGTGTGCGGGCAATAAGTGTTCACGGTCATGAGATTGGCACTAAGTGTGCGGGTTTAAATTGTACAGCACTAAGTGTGCGAGTTTAAAGTACATGGCACTAAGTGTGCGCGGTTGATTATTAAGCACTATGTGTGCGAACCCAATATATATTTTCTATAAATTATTTACATTAAGGGTGCGACTTTACCGAGTCGATTTTGGACAGCGGAAAAGGTAAGTGTGCGAACTTGAAATGCATGGCACTAAGTGTGTGAGTTTAAAGTGCATGGCACTAAGTGTGCGCGGTTGATTATTAAGCACTATGTGTGCGAACCCAATATATATTTTCTATAAATTATTTACATTAAGGGTGCGACTTTACCGAGTCGATTTTGGACAGCGGAAAAGGTAAGTGTGCGAACTTGAAATGCATGGCACTAAGTGTGTGAGTTTAAAGTACATGGCACTAAGTGTGCGCGGTTGATTATTAAGCACTATGTGTGCGAACCCAATATATATTTTCTATAAATTATTTACATGAAGGGTGCGACTTTACCGAGTCAATTTTGGACAGCGGAAAAGGTAAGTACCTTGAGTTCATGGCTAATAGGCGCTATGTTTATATTTGGAGTTGAGCTTGGTAAGTTTTGAACCTATGTGACGATTATAGTTGAAGTCACGTACATAAGGTTCATTGTGGAATAGGTGAAAGTTCGTTTAATTGTATGATTATAACGAAAATAAAATGATGTATGAAAGGCCAATGTAGGACTTGGTATGAGATTGAACCATAGGGTTTAAGGAACTATGGTATAGTTTGGTATGGATGGAGTACTTAACCTCATTTCATTGTTTCCTGTTGTGATAATTTTATTAATGGATGGTTGTGGAATGCTTATGGCTTACTGAGTTATATACTCATTCGGTGTTTGCTTGTCACCTATTCTAGGTTTCTTAGACTCGTCTCTTTTTGCGTGATCGTGCCGTCGTCGAAGTCATCACACCGGCTAGCAACCTTTGGTATTTTCTTCTTAGTTGGTCTAAGAGAACATTTCGGCATGTATAGGCTAATATGTTTTGTTGAAGTTTGGTATGTAAACTTTTAGCCATGCGAAAATGGCATAATGTTCGGTTGAATTTGGTTCTAATGTTGGGTCGTAAGTCTTGGTAATACGATTTTTATGCCATATGTCATGGTTGATTATTTTGGTGTTAAAATTCATGATATGGCAATAGTGTAGTAGGGGGATGTTTGACAATGATTAGCCTTTGGCATGGCTAGTCATGATCATAATTTGTGATATGTATGACAAATTACTAGTTAGATCAAGGAGAAATCACGAAATGGGCATAGTTGCTTTCATAACAGATGCTGGCAGCAGCAGTGACGTGAGATTGAAAAATCACTAAAAATAGTAGGAGTGGAATTAATTGATGAATAAATTATGTATTCGAAGCTAGATGAGTCTATTTTCATATAGAAGCAACAAAAAGATCATATGGACAGTATGTTAAGAGATATTCAGGTTCTCGTGAGACAGGGCCAGAACGGTTTCTGGATTCCCTGTTCCAACTTTGGAAATTCATTATAAATTAACCAGAGACAATTAGGAGTCATACCATATATGGATAGATTCCTCTCTGAGTCTAGTTTCTATAGAAACAAACGGCATCAGTATTGATGCTCTGTGCAGGGAGATATCCAGGTCGTAATGCGCAAAGGTCAGTGTAGTCGATCCCTGTAACATGGGAGACTTTGACTAATAAACTGTACTAATTGGCCCGACCAAAAATTCTAGAAAAAAATATGTAGATGGGCATATGAGTCTAGTTTCAGGGAAAAATCACGAAACTGATTTTCGAGTTGTGAAACTCAAGATATGATTTTTAAAGCGACTAGTATGCAGATTGGCAGTGTCTGAGAAATATTTTTATAAAGGGTTTAAAGTCTGTTAACACCTCGTGTTCGACTCCGGTGTCGGTCTCGGGTTCGGGGTGTTACAGTTTCATTATATATATCCCATTTCTAGTTTTCATGAAAGGGATAGGTAACAGTAAAAGTGTAGATGGTGGAAGATCAAGCTTAAACTTGTATATTGGTTCTTATTCCTCAGGTAATCTCGATTTATGTCAACAAGTTAAAATGGGATGATATGTTTTGTTTGAGTTAATGCAATTTGTAGAGATCTTTGATTGGTATTCTAAAGGAATTATGATAGACGGTATATCTAGATTTCTTGAGAACAAGAAGTAAGACTTATTCTGAAATGTTATTATTCGATTGATAGATTGACTCAATTGGGTTATTCAGAAATGGGTTATTTATTTTAAAAGTTAGGCAAGTTGGTTATATTCGAACTTATTTCTCGATTTGGGAATAAATTTTACGGATTCAAGGGTAAATAGACGGACAGTCTAAATGAATAATTCATATTCTAGAAGACATGATACATAAATATATCTATCAGATCAATTATCATTAGGAAATGTCATTATCGGTTAAATTCATCTCGATAGTTGAAGTTATCGCGCTTGTGTTAAATGATATTGCTTGATGCCTTCCAAGAAAGGGGGAGCAAATATCAGTTGAAAGTTACAGATGCAAACATGTCAGAATCATCAGTCAGAGTTTGATAATTCGGGTTTATCGGTTATGTTTCGTCAGACGATCACTAGGGAATTTCTCGGTAGTTATACTACTAATGATAAAGTTATGACACGAGAACATCATAGCTATTTAGTTAAGTTCTAATATACTATCGAGTTTTAATATGAGTTCTGATGCGAGATCTGAATCAAGATGAGTTATAAATGATTTATCTGTGGATTACTATTAAGAAGATGACAAAAAGATTTGTTGTGATGACTTTGATCAGGTGAGAAATTTCAATGACAAAATTTTCGTACGGAGGGGAGAGTTGTAATAGCCCATTTTTCAATGGTATTGGAAATAGTGGTTTCGAGGCCACCAAATTTGACAAGTTCATAAATATTATTATTTAATATTTACGAGTCAAATATGGTTTTAAAAAGGTTTTTGATATAGTAATTTGTGTTATATAAATGATTTATTAAGTTCAAGTGGTAAGACCCAAAGGTCAAGTGGTTTTAGAAAATGAGGTATCGGGACCTCGTTTCTATAAATCGAGCTATAAATATTTTTATAAATATTTACGTAGTGTTATAAAGGTCGTATTAAAGTTTTGTTGAGAAATTTTAATGTTTCGATAGTTAATTAATTAAAAAGGATTAAATTGTAAAGAATATAAAATTTGACCACTATTAGATTTGAAAGATTAAATGGCTTAATGATCATATGTGAAGGATTAATATGGTAAATATAGAATTTTTAATTTAGTGGGACAGCAAGGGAACTTTAAAGTTTTGTTTTATTTATGTATTAATGTTAAAATAATTAAAAGTAAGTAAAAGTAAGAAATAATTAAAATAAAAGATGAAAAATTCCACTTGTCTTCTTCATTTCTTCTTTAACAAACCGAATACTCCATGAAAATGTTTCAAGGTTTGACCATGGTTAAGTTAAGGCATTTTTAACCCATTTCTAATAATTTTTATGTTTTTGAGATCGTTGCAATTAGGTTCAGCTAGTCTGTACCTTCGATATTGAATCTGTTAAAGATTTTGAATGTTTCCATTTATGAACCTTTTGATTTTAGTTAAACGATGAATTTGAGATATTAGTTGTTATTTAAAAGTATTTTATTAAGTGATTTTTAATGAAATTAACCGATTAGGGACTAAATTATTGAAATAGTAAAAATACAAGGATTTGATGTGAAATTTTTGCAATAATGGGCTGTATTGGATGCTATAAGTATTTGGCTAGGCTCAATTTTGGGTAAAATGGTTAATTTTCATGATTTAGGCTCAAGGACTAAATTGAATAAAAGTAAAATTTTATGGGCAATTTTGTAAAAATTACTAAATTGCATAAAAATACATTTTTTTGTTATCTAAATTAATAGATTGAATGAAATTATTAATTTAGATCAAGATTGAGTGGAAAATCAAGGAGAATGAAAAATTACCAAAATGCCCTTGTACTTTGTAATTTCTGCAATTTAGCCTGGTAAGTTCATATAAACTAAATTTTGTATAATGTTGATTAAATTGAATGTTAGTATGTGATTCTATTGTGATTGAAACATTATATGTATGTTATTATGTAATTTATCATGTCAAGGTACGATGAAAATTCAACGACATACGACGACTATCAAGCCCTGTTTGAACCTTAGGAATATATAGGATACAAATTACATGTCATTAGGGTTACCATGTTTCGGGTGTTGGTCCTGAACGTTCTACTAGTGGCTAAGTACCAGCATGTGTTGCGAATACTTGATAGCTTGTGTGAGCAGACCCATTTATAGCTCGAGAGAGAGCATATGTTAGCACATAGTGTGAGAGATTCCTGCATATCCAATATTATTCTAAGTGGTCCAACAGGTCTTCAAAGGAAAGGAACGACAAGTGTTCTAGTTGGTAATGTCACGAAAGCATGAAAAGGTATGAGTTGATGATGATTAAAGTATGAACATTCATGATTATGAAAAGTATGATTTAAGTGATGCTAAGTTTAAGTACCTTATCTTACCATGAGATGATATTGCTAAGTTATGTGTTCAATCTCTAGCTTGTGGCTATGGTTAATGTTATATTTATGTGTTATGTGTTATGCAAGTGAAAAGGTAAGTGTTCAATATGAACTAAGACATGTATGCAAAAATTTTATTGAAATGGTCATACTTAGAAAACATGATATGTTATGAAGAATGATAAATCCAATTGGAACATGCTCAAGTATAATGGTTATCTATGTTAAGTTCACGTGAATTATGTTTAAATAAACTAATATGTACTGTTGATGTGCTTAGGCTTTTGCCAAGCTTGTAAATATGATTAATGTTTATGATTGTGCTTGTACTATGCATATGAAACGGGTAAGAAAAGAGAATGAAATGGTAAGTACGTAATTAAGATTTATTATGATGTTATAAAAGGTTTAATGTGATAAATGATGTATTTATATGTGAGCAAATTGCTTATGCTATGGATGAATCTACCTATGTCATGGATAAATACACTAAGTTGGTAATTGATAATGTTATTTAGGCTTATGATAAGCATTGGGAACGGAATGGAAAGTAAGTAAATTGAAAGGTGTTTAATCTTAAAGAAAGGTTGATGATTATAAATTACGTTTCATAAAATCCTATCATGACATAAATGATAAATATAAGTGACATTAATGAACTTACTCATTTGTGAGTTGATGATCATATCAATTTATGAATTTTATAGCATTGGCATAGATTTATGTTTATTCTATAAAGTTCATTATTAAAATAGAATGCTATGTTTAAATTTTATACGAGCTTACTAAGTATTTATTGCTTACGATGTTATTTTTCCTTTACCTTATAGATTGTCGGAAGCTCAATCAGGTTGGAAGCTAGTTGGAGATCCATCACACTATCCATCGATTTTTTTGGTAGATTTCTCTGCTTTGGTCACGGTTATAATGGCATGTATTGGTGTTTCTGTGCTTGATGTTATGGCCACTATGTTTGACTTGTAAATATGGTATTATGATTGAAGACATTTTGGCATTTTGGGATTGATGGCTAATGTTGAGATTGTTTACTGATGATATGTTTTGAATGGCCGAATTCGTATGCTTGTGTGTGAAATTCGCATGAAATGTTGCTTTAAATTTGAGGTACTTAACGTACTATGGATGTCTGGTCACACAGCCATGTGAACCCTGCAGTGTGAATTTTTCCATCTTTTTCCATAATGTTTTAAATGTTTCTGATTTAGTCCCAAAACGTTTTTAAAGTGTTTCTAAGGCCTCGAGGGCTCGAAAAAGGGACATTATACATGTGTTTGAATGGAATATGATGTGTTTTATAAAATGATTGTAATTGAATGTTTTAAAGTTAAAAGTTTTTTGTAATACTTTTTAACCCTATTCCAGCGACGGATACTGGTTAGCGGTGTTACAATAAAACCAAGGTTTCTATTGTTAACTTTGAAAAAGTCCATTACTTAGTCCAACCATGCTTAGGTTCAATTAGTAAATTAAGTGAGTATTTATAAAACCTTATTGACGGTGTTGCCTTTGAAAAATCATTTTGTTATCTTCTTAGTAGTGGAATGTACCATTACAAGCCAAATTATCATTTTAGCCATATATCATGCATAGTCCATTTTAATAAATATAAAAACCATGTATCTATACCAAATATGAGTATCATGCATGCATGAAAAACCCCATAACCTCAAACAGTCCCAAACCACAGTTTAAAGAAACTTTATAATCCAAAATCGAATAATAATATGACCTAAATATATAATTAAATTAAAATAATATGAAGAAGTAAATTTCGAAATCTTCCAAATGTCCGCATGCCAATTCCAATCCTAAGTTCGATCATTACTTGAGAGTTTGAGGTAATTGGGTAAGCTTTACAAGCTCAGTTTGGGACTAAACACACAAGTATTAAGCATTCATACAATAAACTTCATATAGATACCAATAGCTCAATAAAAAATTATCAATAATAATTTCAAATGCACATAATCGTGATAAATGCACATGTGAGATCCTACCTATACGATCCGCTACACACCACAAGTTCCCAGAACCCGTCTGCCAAACTCCAACATATATGAGCAAAGCTCGATGTGGTAAAACCACCAATAATCAATAATGCAGTGAACCTGTCAAATAATAAATAATGTGATATAATTGTCAATCCCCTCGATACTCCAAATGCAGTGCATGACTACGAATATATGCAGACTTAATATGTCGCTGGTACTCCACAGAACTCCTCCGGCAACCACAAAATATACCAACTCAATGCATATGGAATGTGTTACACAAACTCATACATATTCACATTTTAGTACTTTTCATATTTATTTGACATGTTCAATATTTCCTCAATAATCACAGACTTTTGGTAAGAGGAAACAGTGTTCTAACTATCAAATTACCATTAAGATGGTATCTATTAATATCATTCAATTTCACATACTTTACGAATTTAATTTTGCATAAATAGCAACCTCATGAATTTACATCATAGCAAATTTTCATGCATTTAAATCATGCATAAACCTAATATCTCAATAATTCATACTACTCAACCAAACATTCTCATATCACATAATACAATTATGCATAACAATCTCGATCACACTTTCATACTGTCAAACTACCAATTTTGCCAACACATCAATCTTTTAAGGCTTGAAACATACTTGGTTTGGCCACTCCCAAAACTAATATTTTGGCTATTAAGCCAATCCAATCAGAAAACTAATTCATTAAATATAACATGACACTTATCATTATCAAAAAAATTTACGAGTTTAGGACCCACACCTTATTTCTCGCTTCCTCGCAGCACACTAGCGAATCTTTCAATTTTCCTTAATAAATACTTATACGAACCTAAACCAAAATTTAGTATAAATTCAATCAATTTACCTTTTAACCAGCCCCAAGTTACCCACTTATGTGTTCAAATCAATCGTCGAATTAATAATTATATACAAATTCAAACTAGTTAGATTTGTTACACTGTTTCGATATGAACCGTACATACGATCATTTTTTAGCTTTACGGTTGATTTGGGATGTCCAAATCAGCACCTAATACGATAATATAATGGAAAATAAGTAGCTAATGACCTTTACTAAACAACTATGTCGAAAGAACAACTAATTTTACACTTAATTGCACTTACGCTTCCCAATTTGTGAGTTTTGAATGTTCAATCGACCAATAACGTTTTACCCTAATTGAAAGGGGCTTAATAGTTGATTAGAAGGGTTTAAGAACAAAAATTAAGACTAAAATTAAATGGTAAAAATTCAAGAAACAAAACAGCCCCCTTTTCCAACACCTAGGTGCACGCTCCACCACCCATGGAGGCTAGAATTGAGGCTGAATTTTAAAACAATTTGAGACCTAATGAAAAGCTGCAAAAATACCTTCAAAAATTTTAAAATCCTACAAAATCTAGACCTGGAAATTTAGGCTTTTAATTGGCAAGATTAATAAAAAAATTGAAGAAAGAAGAAATCTTACCCAAGCTAGTCGAGAGAAACGGCAATAGTACTTTCTTGGCAATGTTTGGGATCGATCTTGGAGTTCAAGAATTCAAATTTGGTGTTGATTTAGATGAGTATAAATATAAGAAATATAGTAAAGGATATGGTGCACAACCTTAATGAAAAAATAAAGAAAAATCAAAGGTGAATGGTGGTGATAGGTGTGACGACAACAATGGTGGCAGAAATAGAAAAGAAAAAAATAAAGTGTAGGAGAGGGGGAGAAGGTTAGGGACGACTAGGGTAGAAGAAAAGGGAACTATGGGCTGATTATTTTGATGAAAAATTTTTGCAACTTGTGCAACCAGATGTGCATACAATATGCATGGGATTGGCTGCTTCAATGGGATCTTTTCTCCTGGTCGGAGGAGAAATTACCAAACATCTAGCATTCCCTCACGCTCGGCGCCAATGAGTTCTTTTTATTTGATGGAAAGGAAAAAGAAGACTATGCCTTCGCCATATGAAATATGAAATAGTAAGTAATAATAGCATGGCACTTCGAATTCGATATGAAATTTTTTTTCTTTTTTTTTCAAAACATTAGATTATGTATCGAAAGAGTAGCATGAGAGAAAAGGCATTTCCAATTTTGTCTTTGCTGTCGTGGGCCCATCTCAACATCACAAACTTTTTTTCTTTTCACACCAAAGGCTATTAAAAATATTTATAACAATATTTATGTTATAAAATAAAAAAAGTACGAAAAAGAACTACTATTTTCTTTCTATAAAAAAATAATTCATTTCTACCATTATTATAATATTACATATTCTAATATGACTAAATACCAGACAAATGAAAGGAATTCCTGATTTGATCTGTTCCTTGAGATAAAGACAAAATAATCATAATATATATAGAGAGAGAAAGTTGATTTTTCTAACGCTTAATTTTTTCATGGACTCCATTGTTCAATAAACGATTTACAGATAAGATAGATGTTTTTTACCTAGTTTTTAGTTTTATTTTTATTTTTTAGTAGAATATTTAGAATCTGATTGAAGTGCATACGAAAATGGGGCTTGTATTTATTAAACATGTACAGATATAGCATTTCTATTTCTCTATGTCTTTCTTTTATTCCATTATAACTCTCTAATGGAGGCAAGACGTGGCGTGCTCTATCAAAAATTCTATTTTTTCTTTTATTTTAATCTATTCAATGAAAAATTGAAACACGATAATTTCTTGCTAAGTTTACTAGGCTTGGATGGCAACACATTAAAAAACAAGAGAATTTTGCAAAAATTAATTTACTTTGTAAAAGATGAAAGTTGAACTTGAGACCTCCAACTAACGTTCATTCTTTCACATTTAATAACTAATAACTGGGTCAATTCCCTATTTTTGATATATTCTACAATTTTTATTGAGCTAAATTTTGGGATGTTACACCTTCGGTTTGAGGCGAAGTGGATTTATGAACAATCTTGTGAGGATGAAATTCATCTTGTTTGGAATACTTGTGAGGGGGAAGTTCCTTATAGACTAGAAAATTTGGACACAACTCTATTAGATTGGTGGAAACTCTCTCTCGTAACTGAAAATGGACTGCTCGGATAGCATCGGTTCACTTGGTTGATTTGAACAATGTAAATTCTACTCAGGAGATTTTGGCTAAGATTGTTGATGTTAAGATAGCTTTGAATATCGAAGCGGACAAGGAAGAAATTAACTGGGAGCAACGAGCTCGCACTAATTGGTTGAAATAAGAGGATTGTAACATTTATTTCTTTCATAAATATTGTTACTGGTTTGGAGGATCAAGACATGTATTTTGTTTCTTCAATGGATGTCATGGCTTTGGTCCCCAAATAATATTTTGAAGTCTTATTTTCATCCACCAATCACACTAACCCTTATCATTTGTTGGGGGGATTGATGTTTGTATCACTAGCCAAATGAATGATAATCTGATGGCTTGCTCGGCGAAACAAGTGAATTTCAACAAGTCTTTAATTTATTTCAATATGAAAGTGGATGAATCTATGTGCCATAATATTTGTACTAGCTTAGTAGTGAGGTTTACTTCTAACCCAGAGAAATATCTCGATCTCCCAACTATGGCAGGACAACAAAAAAGAGCAGCATTTCAATGACCGATTTAGAAGGCGTATTGATAATTAAAGTATTCATTTTTTGTCACTAGGGGGTAAAGAAGTTTTTATATGATCGGTATTACAATCTATTCTGACCTATGCTATGCAATGTTTTTTACTTCCATATTCTTTATATAAAGAGTTGGAATCCATTATTAGTAAATTCTTGTGGCAAAATTTCAGCATGAACAGACGAATTCATTGGTGCTCATGGTCTTCTTTATATGAGTCAAAATTACAAGGCAGTATAGGTTTTTAAGATTTATCCAAGTTCAGTATTGCACTATTATCTAATTATTGTTGATGTATTTTATCAATACCCGATTGTCTTTTGAGTAGGGTTTGAAAGGTAAATATTTTCCAAATTCAAATTTTTGTTTAAATGTTTGGTTGGGTTCTTACACTTCTTATACCTGGCGTAGCTTGTGGAGTTCACGTGGTCTTCTTGAAAAAGTCTAGGCTGGCGTGTGGATACTGGAACTTCGATTCCAATTTGGAATGACTATTGGCTTCTAGGATTTGATGGCTGCAAGGTGCAACACACAGATGTTACTACTTCGGTTACTTAGGTGAATGACCTTATGGTTCCAAGTTTACACAAATGGGATAAGGTTAGAATCAGTGACTTTTTTGTAGTTGATGAAGTTGATAGAATATTGAGTATTCCATTAGCCCAACATGCCCCCCTAATATTATTGTATGGAAGGGTTCTTCTACTAGGCTCTATAAAGTGAGAAATGGGTACAATATGTTACTAAGGTCTTCTCATACGGATCACTCACATGGTGTTCACAATAACAACTCGCTTACTAGTAGTTTTTATACTAAATTGTGGTAGGCAAAAATTCCACCAGAAATTAGAATTACATGTTAGCGATTTTGTAACAATTATGTTCCTATGTTTTAAAATCATTACAATAGGCGGGTAATGAACAACAAATTTTGTCCCAAATGCTCTGCTGAACCAGAAATTATGGCACATATTGTATGGGAGTGTCCGATTACTACGACAGTATGACAAGCGTTACAAATTTCGTGCTGTTAGAATTAAGTGACCCGAATCCGTTTTTAAATAAAATACAATGGTAAAATAATATAAAAGTAAAATCTATATAGAACTACACTTCTTTTCTTTTTTTTAGAATAAGGTTTTTTAAAATTTTTAAACTCCATCTATTTGATATTAATTAGAATAAGGTATTTCAATCTTACTACACTCCTGTTAGAATATAGTTTTACAAGCCTATAAATAGACATAGTCTACTCCTCTTGCAATCATTCGAATTTGTCATAGAGAATTATCTTCTCCTCTACCCGTGGTTTTTTCCCAAAAGGGTTTCCACATAAAAAACTATTTTTTATTTTTCTTTCTATTTTTCTGTGCAATACATTGTCATTACTGACATTCTATTTTTTCACAAATAGGTATCAGAGCTTCTGGGTTATTCATCTCAATCACGGTAATGGCATCTTTGAAGCATAAAATTCTGCTATTGGATTGCAACACCAGATTCGTGTTGTCACAGATAAAGATGCAACCAATTCTTGCACAAATGGAATTAGAGGATGCCTTGCTTGGGATAGATAAGATGCGTTTGACATTAACAGAGGAAGAGAAGTGGCATAAAGATCGAAAGGCGTTAACACAGTTATATCTATATTTGTTTAACGAAATTTCGCAGGATGTGATGAAGGAGAAGACCGCTATTGCATTATAGAAGAGGCTGAAACAAATATGTATATCAAAAACTCTAACCAGTCAGCTGCATATGAAGCAGCGTCTTTATGTTCATCATTTGGAGGAAGGTGCATCTGTGCACGAACACTTAACAGTGTTTAAAGAAATTCTCTCAAACTTAGAGGCCATAGAGGTTCAGTATGATAAGGAAGATCTAGGTTTGATTCTACTTTGTTCATTGCCCCCATCTTATTCAACCTTTAGAGACACGATTTTATATAGCCATGAGTCTCTCACAGTTGATGAGGTTTATGATTCTTTGACCTCATATGATAAGATGAAGCATCTTGTGGTTAAACCCAACTCTCAGGGAGAGGGCTTCATTATTTGCGGGAGACAAGATCGGAATGCTGATGATGATCGTGGAAGGACACAGGAACAGAATCCTCGTGGTAAATCTAAGGATAGATCGAAGTCTTCAAATAGAGGTAAAACTTTTAACTTCTGCAAGAAGAAAGGGCACATTAAACCTTAATGCTATAAGCTATAGAACAAGATCAAAAGGGAGGCTGCAAATCAAAAGGGAAAACAACCAAAAATATCTAGTGAAGTTGATGTTGTAGAAGACTATAGTGATGGTGAATTTCTAGTCACTTCTATCAACAATTCTAAAGTGAGCAAGGAGAGGATCCTTGATTCAGGTTGCACCTTCCACATGAGTCCCAATCAGGATTGATTTACAACTTACGAAACAGTGTCTGAAGGTATTGCTTTGATGGGAAATAATGCTTCGTGTAAAATCATAGGTGTTGGAACAATTAAAGTTAAGATGTTTCATGGAGTTGTTAGAATACTTAGTGACATGCGACATGTTCCAGAATTGAAGATAAATTTTATTCCATTGAGTACTCTTAATTCAAAAGGGTACAAATACACAGCTGAAAGTGGGGTTTTGAAGATTTCTAAAGGTTCCCTCGTTGTGATGAAATGGTAGAGAAAGACTGTCAAGTTATATGTTTTGCAGGGTTCTACTGTTACTAGTGATGCAGTTGTCGCTTGCTCTTCCTTGTCAAATAATTATGTTACTAGACTTTAGAATATGCGCCTACGGCATATGAGTGAGAATGGCATGACAGAATTGAGCAAAAGAGGACTTCTTGATGGGCAAGGAATTTCCAACCTGAAGTGCTGTGAGCACTGGATTTTTTGGAAGCAAAAGAGAGTTCGATTCACCAGAGGAATCCATAACACAAAGGGAAAATTAGAGTATATTCATTCTGATCTGTGGGGTCATCCAGAGTGCCTTCGAGAGGTAGAGCTAATTATATGCTAACTTTTATTAACGATTTTTCCAAAAAAGTTTAGGAATTCTTCCTGAAGTAGAAAATTATGTGTTTTCTGCATTTAAGTCTTGGAAAACTATGATTGAAAAATAGACGAGAAAACTACTAAAACACCTCTGCACAGACAATGGCTTAGAGTTTTGTTCTGATAAATTTAATGAACTATGCAAGTCAGAAGGTATCGTGAGACACATGATAGTTCGTCATACTCCACAACAAAACAATGTTATAGAACTAATGAACAGAATGATCATGGAGAGAGTTCAATATATGTTGTTAAATGCTAACTTACCGAAGTCATTTTGGACTGAAGTAGCCTCTACTTCATGTTTTTTGATCAATCAATCTACATACAATGCTATTGAGAGAAAGACTCCACAAGAGGTATGGTCTGGCAAACCTGCTGAATAATCTAATTTAAATATTTTTAGGTGTCCTACGTATGGTCATGTTGATAATAAAAACTTGGAACTAAGATCCACTAAATGTGTTTTTCTTGGTTATAAAACTGGTGTAAAAGGGTATAAGTTATGGTGTCCTAAAAATAAAAAAGTTGTGATTAGTAGAGATGTTGTTTTTGATGAAATTGCTATACTACTTAACTTATCTCTTAAAGACTCTTCAATAAAGAACATCAAAAGTAAGTGGAGCATCAGATTAATCCAGAATCTACAACAGAGTCGACTCCTCAAGTCAGTACAGAAATTCAGAATAGATTTGCTTCTTCACCACAATACTCTATCACCAAAAGTAGAACTAGAAGAGAAATTAAACCTCCAAAGAAGTATGCCGAGGCTGATCTAGTTACTTATGCTTTAAATGTGGCTGAAGATATAGATGCAAACCAAGAGCCATCTAATTATTCTAAGGCGATTAGCTGTAAAGACTCAGAGAAGTAGATGTTTGCTATGCAAGAGAAGATGGAATCAGTCCACAAAAACAGAACATGGGATCTTTTGAAACTTCCTAAAGGTAAAAAGGCTGTTTAGTTTAAATGAGTTTTTAAAAAGAAAAAAAGGGACTTTAGGAGTGGAAGAACCCAAATATAAAGCAAGGTTTGTTGCAAAGGGTTATAGTCAAATTCCAAGAGTGGACTTCATAGATGTGTTCTCTCCAGTTGTGAAGCATAGTTCAATTCAAGCTTTGCACAATACCATGCATGATTTGGAGCTTGAGCAGTATTTAAAAATTTTATTTTTGCATGGAGAACTTGAGGTGGATATTTACATGCAACAACCAGAGGGTTTTACAGTATTAAAAAAAGAGGACTATATTTACTTGTTGAAAAAGTCCTTTTACAGTTTGAAATAGTCACCAAGACAGTGGTACAAGAGGTTTTATTCCTTTATGACTTCTCATGATTTCAAAAGAAGTAGCTTTGACAGTTGTGTTTACTTTAAGAAAAATAGTGATGGTTCTTTTGTGTATCTACTCCTTTTTGTTGATGACATGTTGATAGCAATGAAAGATAAATGAGAGATAAGAAAGGTGAAAGCCAACTAAGTGAAGAATTTGAGATGAAAGATTTGGGACTAACAAATAAGATACTTGGTATGGATATTTTTAGAGATAGAAAAACAAGTAAATTGTACCTAAGTCAGAAGGGGTACATTGAGAAAGTTCTTTGCAGGTTCAATATGCAGAGTGCTAAACTTGTTAGTACTCCTTTAGTAGCCCATTTCAGACTTTCGTTGACTATGTCTCCACAATCAAATGATGAGATTGAGTACATGTCACATGTTTCATATTCTAGTTCAATGGGATCTCTCATGTATGCTATGGTTTGTTCACGTCCAGATTTATCATATGCAGTCAGTGCAGTTAGTAGATACATGGTGAATCCCAGTAAAGAACACTGGAAAGTAGTTTAGTGGATTTTAAGATACTTACGAGGTACTACTAATGTTTGCTTACAGTTCGAAAGAGCTAGAGATGAAGTCATTGAATATGTTGATGCTGATTTTGCTGGAGACCTTGACAGAATAAGATCTCTCATAGGTTTTGTCTTTACAATCGGAAGTTGTGCAATCAGTTGGAAAGCCACTTTGCAAACTACATCCGCTTTTTCCACCATTGAAGCTGAGTACATAACGATTACTAAGGCTTGTAAAGAACCCATTTGGTTGAAGGGACTCTTTAGTGAACTCAATGAAGACCTTCAAATCAGTACCATATTTTTTGACAGTCAAAGTGCCATCTTCTGTACA